>NC_142566.1:26810000-26815000 GCF_041283825.1 Pyrus communis | reverse complement strand
GTACTACAACTTTCCTTTTTGTTTCACCTAATTTAATTGAGTATTGAAGAAGTTATACTCATTTGAATCTTACCCAGTTTCCGGCGGACACCCGTGGCTTCCAGGCTGTTTTCCGGCCAACTCCGACCACGATGACGGGAACCAAGGGTATATTTCGATTCCTTACCTTCGGGGCTTCAATTTGGTATATTGAATGACATGTTTTGGTTGAGTTTTGAGCTCCAACGGAGCTTGGGAATTCTCCGGCCGAAGTCCGGCCTTCCCTCTCCTTGGAATCCGGCGACCACCAAACCCAAAGGCCTTAGGGCCTTGGTTGCAGCCCAAAACCCTGGTTACAAGCCCAAACCCATTACCCTTTTAATTAGGCCTTTGGGCCGTGAGGTTCAAGCCCAAACCCATTTTCAGTTTTTACCCCAACCCATTTAAAACCCAAGCCCAAAACCCTAACCCAAAACCCATTGACCTGTGACCCGTAATCCGTGACCCTGACCCGTTGACCCGTGACCCTGACCCGTTTGACCTGTTGACCCGGACCCGGTCTGACCGTTGACCCGGTCAACGGTCAACGTTGACTTTGCCTTTGACCGGTCAACGTTGACTTTGACCGTTGAGTTTTTGGGTTTCGTGCGGGGACCCTCCTAGGCTAATTTCGACGTCCTGAACCCGTTGTCGATGTCCGTTTTCCCAAATTCAGTCGTTTGAGTAGAGTTTGACTAAATGTACCCTTTATGTGCTTAGGGACGTTTAATTGTGGCGTTTCCGTCTTCGCTAGTGGCGTGGTGTTTCCGTCTTCGCTAGTGGCGTGGCTTTTCGACGGCAAAGTACTGTGAGTGGACCCCTTCTAAAAATGCATGTTTTGATAGTATAAATGCATACATGAAAAGCATGATTTGATGATTATATTTTATGAAACGTTTTACGAGATAACATGCTTACTGAGGCTAGTTTGAATTATTACCATTTTTCCTATAACCCATGTTCTTATAGCATATCTGATGGATGACGATATGATATTTAGAACATGTTTAGAACACCTCTTTATAGTATAGATGATGGATGACTTTATACTATGAAGTGGATTTTCAATATATGTATGTTCACTGGTTTTGTACTTACCTAGTGGTCCTTTCCGCTACGGGACGTAGGGATAGATCCGGTCCGTCCCGGGCGACGGTTTGGTGTTGGCATAGGGCTTGGAGTGTGTTTTCCTCTGACTGTGTGCTCAGAGACGGGGAGCCGGCAAGGGGCCTGAAGTGCATTTTCCTCTGACTGTGTGCTCAGAGACGGGGAGCCGGCATGGGTCCTGAAGTGTTATATCGGACATTCACTAATGATTACTATTTTATGCGAATGATGATTTGAGACATTGCACGACATGCTAGGTTTCGGAAAACCTATGTTTATCATTATATATGTGTTTTCATAAAACCTGGGGGTTAGTATGTTGATAACTATTTTATTATATATATATATCAACTTGGTCCACTCATGTTTGTTTTGCGTCCCCTTCAGGACTTAGAATCGAGGCATACAATCCCGACGTCCAGGCACTTCCGCATCGGCATCTTCGAGTCCTCTCGGTGTAGGACCCACTCTTTTGTTTCATTCAATTTTATTATTATTTTCTTTTAGTGTTCTAGATTTGAGGTGTGCTCTGAACACGGTCCTTATTTGCATATTAATTATTCTTTTATATTTATAAGCCTTATTTATCCCTTGTTTTCAGCATTTGCACTCAATAAATGGCTTTCGTCACCTTCGGGTGTCGGCCAGCACGTGCCTATCCTGGTATTCGGGGAATATCGGGGTCGGGGCGTGTCATTTTGCACCTTTTCTCCATCCTTTTTAGATCCACTACCAGTCTACCGCTTGAAGGTGCCTTTGCTTTTGTTGGTGTAGAGCGCTTCCTCTTCACTCTTCAGTGAGACTCCTCCCATTTGCTTGGCCATAGCTTCTTGACCTGCAAGCAAATTTTCAAACTCAACAAGCGATGGTTGTGTCGGCCATCCTTGTATAGCGGCAATGAACCCTCGATATTCGGGTCTCAAACCATGGATAATTATTCTCTTCATCCTGGTTTCCCCAATAGGAGCTGTTGGATCTAATTCTGAAATTTCGCGGCATATCGACTTCACCTTGTGAAAGTACTGGGCAATCGTCATGTTGCGTTGTACCATCGATAGCAGCTCATTCTCGAGAAGTTGCAATTTTGTATCGTTCCTCTTCGAAAAGAGTGTAACAAAAGTGTCCCATGCTTCCTTTGGCGTTTTAGCATCCCGAATGTGCTCCAACATTTCTTCTTCTATTGTGGTCTTTAAGGCAAACATTGATTTGCCTGCTTTAATTTTCCACTTCCGCAAGACGCCGTTAGCATCTTCCGCTGCCGGTTGTGTAACTTCACTACCACCGACAACCTCCCACAAGTCTTGACCTTGAAGGTAAGACTCTATACACGTTGCCCACGTGTTATAGTTTTGGTTGTTGAGCTTCTTGATTCCTCCAACAACTTGAAGATCACCCATCGTATCGGCAAGACTTTGACTACACCGAACAAGCTTGAATGACTACCGTGCAGAGTAATACACTACTCTCGACACAAAGAAGCTCCCTCTCAAGGTTTGTGATAACCCCAGCAATAATCTCAAGAATTTTTTTTCTGATGTGGAAGATCAGTCAAAACTGCAACCACAGAGCATACTCGGAATTTCAAGAGACTTTACAACCAATGCTCTACCAAGAACGATCCCTGACCGACTTGGCTCTGATACCAATTGTTGAATAAGAAGAGTATCCAAGATAACTCTAATGATCCCAAGAAGAAGAAAATAGAGCACACTCTTAAAGAAAGCTCACAAAACAAACTAATTAGCAAAGCTTTTCTTATTTAGCTCTAGGCTTTGTTTTTCCTTGGATGATATACAATGCTTGGGGACTTGGGTTTTATAGCAAACCAAATGAAAGCTACACCACACACTTAATTAAACTAAGTTTATTTACTACCACACAAAACACATTAATTGCACCTAATTATGTTGTCTTCCACACAACCTTACCTAACTTTGCAATTGTAAGCAATTACATCATCAAACTAGATATGAACTTGGGCTTTAGATTGGGTTGTGGATTACTTATTGTTTTGGGTTGACATTGATTCTCAACATGTAATGGCCACCGTTGACTATAAGTATGGTTACACCGGTAAAATGAGAACGTGCATTGACAAGGAAACGTTGTGTGTTACCACGTCTGTTTTCTTGCTCATTAGCGCTTTTAATAAGGACGTGCATTGACAAGAAAACTGGAGGGTAACATCTCTCATTCATAAGCACAACTAGCTAAAGAAATGCTTAAATTACAAAATCATGAAGTGTGACGTTTTTCTGACAACTCCAAATGTCTAGATGAACACATTAGGTAGGTAATCCTGAAACCTCAATGCGGTCAGGAAGAATAATAATCCATCTAGACTTTTAGTCATCAGTTCCGGAATATAATGTTTAGTCATTTAGCTAGTTTAATCCATCTAGACTTTTGAAATTAGTGCAATGTCCTGTGGTTTAAAAATGAACACATTTAGCTAGTTTAGTCGTCAGTTCCGGAATATAATCCAGTTTATAAATTGTTGCCTAGTTTTGGGGACCCTGCATTATCCAGTATGTTGATAAATGTTGATTTTAGGTTAGCTCTATGTTCATAAATGTTGATATTAGTTAATCTGTTTCCTTTTTTAACCACAGGACAATGCAGTAATTTCAAAAGTTCTGTATGTGATGCCACACTACTGAGCCCTAAACAAGAAATAGAAACCAAAATTGCAGAAGAAGCTTCAGAACACGAGTCAGAGAGCAGAGGATGGCAAAATGTTTGAAAGTGGAGAAAATTTCAGAGATTTGCTATTGAGAAATTCGTCATTTCCTAATCTTGCGCAGGAGATTTTTTATCTTAACATGAACAGCCCTACAATCTTAAAGACATCTTCCATCTACAATTTTGGATAATCCGACAGAAGGCTATTTATAGATTGCGCAAACAAGCTCATTGAGTACAAAAGCGTTCATGATTCACAAAGAGTCAATCTTCTGTTACTAGCTGTTGGAAAACTAGTAGTATATAATATTAACAAGTTTCCTAGATTACGAACAGATGTTAACATCATACCTGAGGCAGCCATTGTAGAATAAGAAAAGGATATCTTCTACTCGTTGAAAGACTTAATGTTCTTAAGGTGAAAGAACCCAATAACACAGAACTTTTCTTTACGAGTAGGGAGTCCTTATATAGATCAACATTCACCAACTTCCCTCTATCATGGAGAGTTGGTTTTTGTCAGTTAACAGCAGTTTCATTAAATCAGTGGGATGTAAGTTATCTCCACAATTGTTATCCATATTTCCTTAATAATAGGAAGCAGCTTTTTCCACGTTTGCAACTTACGTCAAACTGTATTGTTACCAAATACATTTCGTCCTTCACTAAATGATAGTTTAGTCCAATTAAGTTTCTAACACTAGCATGTCAAGGTAAGTCAAGAATATGCATAACTCTAGACAAGTTGGTGGAAGAAGTTTGTGTTGAGAATCAATGTTAGGTAGAATCAATATTAGGTATGGTTGGGTGGAAAAAAATTAGGTGCAATTAATGGGTTTTGTGTGGTAGCAAATAATCTTAGTTTAATTAAGTGTGTGATGTAGCTTTCATTTGGTTTGCTATAAATACCCAAGTCCTCAAGCATTGTACATCATCCAAGGAAAAACAAAGCCTAGAGCTAAATAAGAAAAGTTTTGCTAATTAGTTTGTTTTGTGAGCTTTCTTTAAGAGTGCTCTATTTTCTTCTTATTGGGATCATTAGAGTTATCTTGGATACTCTTCTTATTCAACAATTGGTATCAGAGCCAAGTCGGTCAGGGATCGTTCTTGGTAGAGCATTGGTTGTAAAGTCTCTTGAAATTCCGAGTATTGCTAGGGTTATCACAAACCTTGAGAGGGAGCTTCTTTGTGTC
>NC_142566.1:20555000-20557500 GCF_041283825.1 Pyrus communis | reverse complement strand
GTACGGCAACAGAGGGATAAAGTTTATGTCAATGACATCTATGTCGGACCGCTGCTTGCCCAGAAATTTAACCTCCAGGTGCAATGAATATGATAACTATTAAATAAACTATGTAAATGAATCTATGAAAAGGCCTGGCCAAGTAAAAAAAAATCTAAAGATATCCTTCTTTTCCAAACTCTCTTTGATCATCTCCCATTTTCCACCTGTTGAAAAGACTTGCCGTAAACTTATTGATTCTCTAACGTCTTTATATCTGAATTGGATACTGTAAAGAATAAACTGATATCGCATCACCAAAGAACAAATATCAGCAAATAATTCTGTCCGTCCTGTATGTGCCTAAAACTGTTGATTCTTTACTAACTTTTATACCTAAAATTAAAAGTCCAATAGTAATCTGATCTCTGCAACTGATTATTACATCCTCGAAGACCACCAAGCCAAACGATGATAATCTCGTTAAGGGGTAAGCAAATGTTTTTATCCTGAGAGAAGTTCGAAGATGAGAATGAAAAGCTCAAAAAAGGATCTATGATTAAACAGTTCCACTGCATATGCTTAGGTGTACCCTAGTAATCAGGTGATCTATGATCCAGAGGGAGGAACAATTTGGATGATCTAAAAGGGGACAATCGAACCAATGGCTTCTAGGTTGTAAGGTCGCTGTTAGTTGAATCCACCCTGCCCACCGACCCCCCCCCCCCCCCACCACCTCGTCTCCCAATCCCCAGGCTACTGAAACATAAAGAGCACAGAAAATAAGTGCAGTGCCTCCAAATTAAAGAAGAAGATTACCTGCCATATATAACCAATGGTTTCTCATCTGCAACCTCCCACACATAATTATGTATCTCCCTATTTAAAGGACGATTGCTAGAGTAATTCATTAAAAATTATCTTACATGACTCACTAGTCGCAACAGAGTGATGATTTGCAGACAAATATGGGAGGACTTGCCCGCTATTGGACAATTATAACTAGACTGAACCTATCATAATGAAATTGTCCATCCCTCCTAAACACTAAATCTTATATGCTAACAAATGAATAGAGTTCAAATGCAGAATGTCTACATTCCATTTTGGGCATTCAAAATCACAATCAGTCAAATCTATATTAACGAAACTTTTATCCCTCGTAAGCTTAATAATAAATGGACTCCAAAATCCAGAGTGATCACATCCACTTTGTAGCATTTATCAAAACAGTTAAAACCGATGATCGATGAAAACTCTCAACAACGATTCTCATCAATACTATATACTTTTTATGTGTTCTCCTATACACTGATACAAGATCACCTCCAGCAGGGACCCTCCAGTTCAAATTTAATGAAGATTCAAGGGTAACAAAAAGTTAAAGCAGAAACTTCAACTCAAAAACCCACAATTCCCTTTTGACTCGAAAAGGGTTTATCAATTATGAGAATCACAACTCCAAGATCGGAATATAAGTCAACACTTGCCACCATAAACCCAAAAATCATCAAAAACCCTCAAAAGGGTTTATCAAAAAACCTCGATTTCGAAACTAACACAACTAAAACACCAACTCAAGCAACCAAGCCAGCACCAAAAGCACCACAATTCAAGAACATGCAAACAATGTGAGCAACCAAAATCAAGACGCAAAAAACCCAAGAAAAAAAAAAAAGCACAGAGCAAACAGATACAGAGAAGAAAGTGTTAATGGGACCCACAATCCTTCATAAACAATAGCTCCAGGCCCTTCTCCGAGCACAGAACCAATCTTGATGCAGCTGGGGTCAATCAGAATGCTGGGGTCGAATTTGAAGGCGAAGCTGGCCTTCCCCGCCGCATTCCCCTCTCCCTCGCCACCGTTCTCGGCGTTCTCAACAGGGTCCTTCTTGTACAGGTCGATGAACCCGCCTCCCTCTCCCTCCATTGCTGGCAACCCCAGTACTACTTCTGCTGCTATTTGCATTTTGCACGGAGATAGAGTTAGAGAGAGAAAGCTAGAGAGAGAGAGGAAGCGATAAAGACAGAGTCCAAGGAAGTGGTTTTTGAGAGAATTAAATTCCAAATTATATAGCCCAAAATTAAAACCCGAAAATCATATAAATGGAAAAATTATGTGTCCATTTAAAAGCTGTGCGAGAAATGCGAGGGAAAACTTAGGAAACTTATGCTGCATTTTCGGGAAATAAATAATTTATTCCTAATTCGAATAATAAATAATTAATTTCGGGAGTATGATCCGCTGCGGGTCCGTCGCGCGGGGTTGGGTTTCAGGTTGCCGCGTCGACAAGGAAACGAAATTTGATTGGTCCAGCGCCGGTTCTTACTGTTTTTGATTTCGTTGGATATGACTTGTGGCAAGTATGTAAATTTCGAGGAATAGTGGAAGTATTAGGGTGTGCGACAACCATAATTTAATTTCAGAAATAAGTACATACTGTCATGCGATTTTGGTTTTTGGGCAAGTGTAATGAAAGCTTTGTATGTGCTGATGATTATTCTATGTATATATTGTATG